>NC_079437.1:25959790-25992290 GCF_903798145.1 Danio aesculapii
AAATGAAAAGGAAGGAATAATGTCATTTTTCCTGTTTAGAATTTAACTGAGGCTTTTTATGTCATTTATAAGGGATTTATAAAGCATAAAGAGTCCTCACTTTAGATTTGGTCACAAAACTAGATGAAGTTGAGTTAATAAAGCATTTATTAACATACATAGTAACCCTTAACATATGCCTGAATAATAAGACATATAAACGTTGATTTCAATAGTTTATTAATCATTTACTAACTCATTCTGAATGATCCTAAAAACCCTCAACTACTTTGAACTACAACTGGAAAGTACAAGTATTAAGCACATTATATGTTTGTATAAGAATGCAGCATTTGTAGCTGCAGTAATAAACTGCTTACTAACGCTTATTAATGTAGAGTTAATGCTTAATAGATAATGAATTAACTATTTGCTAATGCTTAATAAATGGTTTATAGTGTGTAGTTATTATAAAGTGTTACCGAAATTTTTTTTTTACTTACTTCATGGTATCATAAGATGTAACAGCTGCTTAAAAGAATAGTTCACCTCAGTCATGCATAACACGCATTCGTAGAGCGCCAGAAGTTAGTTGATTTGATCTTATAATTTAAAATGAAGAGTTATTTTTGTAACAAAAACACGTCGATTTGTTTCATAAGACATGCGTTAACCCTCTGGTGTCTGGGTTAGTTCTATGATGTATTTTGAAAGCTTCAAAACTAAGTCATTACCACACACCATTATACAGCATGGTAAAGCAAAAGTAAAATTTTAGACTACTGACAGAAAAAGAAAGCCACATAAACTGAAGATGGTTTGAGGGTAAGTAAATTATGTGGTAACTGTCATTCTTGGGTTAGATATTGCTTTAAATTCTTTAACATCAGAATCAACAAGTTAAATATAAGGTTGGAAATTACCTGCCACAAAAAAGCACAGTTAACACCCTACCAATTTAAAATAAGAGGTGAATATGCACTATTAAACTAATTAATTAAAAACACTTACGTTTGTTGCTAATTAAAGTGAAAATGTATCAAAAATTGGAATTTGCTGCTTTACATGCTAGATCTCCACAAGTGTGAGCGTTAGCGTTCTTGTAGTGCTGATTCGTTTAAAATTATGAATGCTTTCATGCAACCTTAAACAGCCAAAAAGTGGAAATGCTTTTCAAGAAAAGCTGTTGGACCACTTCATGTGTTGCTCAGCCTAGAAAAGAATGTGGCCAAAGTGTGCTTCCTTTGTCTGGGTGTTATCTTTGTAGTGTAAGAGTGGGAGTAAACCTGCAGAAGGCCGGCAAACTTGACAACACCCCAGCCAAGACGCTTTGAATCCGGTTCCACGAGACTCATCTGGTACACGTCCACAGCCAGAAAGCGCTGAGCTTGAACCCCATCTTTGCTCACCACCATGCAAGCGATAAGATCACTGTTGTCTAAAATAGACCAAAAAAACAAACAAACAGTTGAATAATTGATAGTTATTTCACACATTAGTAACACACAAGCCATAAAGGTCAGAGTTCAAGTAATGAATGGTGTTCAAATAATGCAGCCAATTCAAGCGTTCAAAAAAACCCCAAATCTAGCATTTTAGGAATCTGAAAAAAATCTGCCTCTCACACAGTCATGGGTAACACTTTCGTTTAGGTCACAATTCACGGTATAAAGAAATAATTAACTAAGACTATTGGCCTAATAACCTCTAATTCGCTGTTTATTAACCCTTGTGCACTGTTTAGTTTACTACCCTTTAATTTTGTTCGGGATGAAAACATCCACTGAATTAAACTGCTCTAATTAATTTAGATTATGGAGTATTATACTCCAAATAAAATCCAAAAACTAAGCTTTTTTTTTTGCAAAGGCAAAGATAAAAATTACTAATTTTACCTCTTCCGATCAGGAAAAAATCATCACAATCAAAATTGCATGATTATTCGGTGTCATGGTTTTGCAATCAAAAAATGTGGTTATAATGAAGTCAAAGAGGCAAAAACTGCCAAAAACAATAAATTAGGGAGAAAAAAAAATGGAAATCTTATGCTGCACACAAACTAACAATGCATCAAAGTTGTCTCATTGTTACTAATATTTCACACGTCCAAGACTGTAATAAAAGGTTAAAAAAATCTTGTCCACAAATACTTTTTATATTGAAAATACGTCATTTTGTGTGTTTTTTCAGCAAATCAGTGACATAATTTATGAATTTGGCAATAAAGAGTTAAAATCCTGTCATTTTCTAAACGGTTTTGATCATAACTAAGGTGGAATAATAGATTTATGCAAAAAAATCTGATGCACTTTTACAGCAGTTTAGGGGGTGTTTAGAAAGGGTAGTAAATTTGCCCAGAGTGTAGGGTTGAGTTTTTAAGAAAATTCAAAGCATTTTCTCAAAATATGTGTCAAAATATGATTTGTAACCAAAAATGATTCTGCTGGCTGAAATAAAGAAAAAGTTATGGCCAAAGTAAAATCACCCCAGAGTGGATGAAAACATCCCCAACAGTACATAAGGGTTAATATTTAGTAAGGTAGAAGTTGGGCTTAGTTTGTGGTTGGATTAGGGATGCAGAATGAGATCATACTTTATAACTACTTGTAACGGAGGTCCAGCTAGAACAGTGCTATGCAGGTAAACATCACTCCTGACCTCTAAATGTGCTCTAGCGACATGCTAGAGGCCATGGTCTTTAGCCTCCTTGTTAGAGCAACCGACTGCCATACAAAGAATCACCAGTTTGGTCCCAGCTCAGACCGGGTTGGGTGCAGTAGGACCGGTAGGTTACATGTTAATAAGTCAGTAGTTAATATCACGAATTGCGACCTAAACTAAAGTGTTACCCAGACTTCCACTGTATTAGCAGGGAATTTTTACATTTACAATTACAATTAACCATCTAATCTCTTTCCGAAGAAACAATAGGACTTGCACAACCAAATATAGTCATGCATGTCCTATTACAAAGTGCTAAGAGAATGTCAGAGCAGTGTGAATTCAATCATATTGAAGAGACAGTAAGTGAGTGAGCGTTAATCTGGCTCTGAATCAAATAACTAAGGCATGCGGGAGTTTTCAAAAACACTCCAGTGAGTCATGACCTACACAGTGTATTGCTGCTTTACAGTTTGGTGAAAAAGGGGGTGGGCAAAGAAGGGGGAGGGGTGAGTTATAAAGGTAGGTCATGAACATTTGAAGTTAGCTTTAGGTAGACCGACTACTAATAACTGCAATAGCATCGTCACAACTGAAGCAATGTAACGCTTCCTCAGAAGTCACATTAATGGGTTAAAGAATTACTTCAGAACTGAAAGTGTGAGCACTGCTCTTCCTTTTATTCTGCAGTAGACTGTGATCTTACAGAATTGTGTCACCTCTGGGGAAAATGATCTGGTCTTATACCTAGGAATGTGTACTTCCTTGAAGTAACCTTTTTACTTGTAAAACAGACACATGGGTAAAGTATTTCAAACACATTGTCCTATAGAATCTTGTATCCTACGGGCAATCAGGGTGCATTTTACAGGTGGTTAAATGTGGTTATGTTGGTTGATTCATCATTTTTTAAAAGCAGACGGGACTGACTTCAGTGTTTATTAATAGCAGAATAGAAACTGGGTGACTTCATTAAAAATCATTCTGGTTTAAAATAAATCTGGTGAATCATTCTGAAAAATATAGAACCAGTTGGACCAAATCATTAAAAGGAATCTTCGTTTACAAGGAATTTGTTCTCTAAATGATATCATTAGGCGACGTCTGGCCAAAATAATAATAAAAAGACAGATAAAACCAGATTCTTTGATATCTACAGCATACTGTATATTTTGATGAAATAGACAGCTGGGAAACGAATAACCAAAAAATGTAATAAATAAAAAATAAAGCTAAAGTGGTTTCCCTGCTTGAATGTTAATTTTCTCTACCTCTAGTTCCTCAGGATGTGACTATTGTATTCTCTTTAACACAAGGGATGGCAAGTTAACAATGTTTCATTTATTTGTATGTCATTTAGCTCAGCTACTTATGATACACTGTAGCTTTTCCTAATCTGTGTTGTTACAAGCTAGCTTTTTTGCCGCATTTACACATCATGCATATGGTGGATACAGCTGCAGCTGGAAGTTAACAAGAATCGTTTATATTAAATATATATTAAATTACCCATTAATTGTATTTTTATTAATGCCTACCTCCACCTAACCCTGACAGTAATGTAAAAATATTAATTATTGTTGTACAGTGTAGGCATGGGCCACTATAAGATTCTAACTGTACTGCTCTAAAATATATTCTTTCAAAATTTCTGGATAACAAAAACAAGACTTTTTTTCCGCTTTGAACACAATGGCTGCATTCGAAACCACACACTTACATACTGTATAGTATGATAAAAACAGAATGCAAGCCAAGTAGTATGTCCAAATTCATAGAATTTGAAAAACAGTATGTGAGAAGTACCTGGATGATCTACTACTAGGATGCTATGCTATCCCATGATGCACCGCAAGAGAATTCATGAATGGGAGTGAAGCGGGTATGTCACATGATGATGACAAAATGGCATTCATAGTACATTTGAGCTCCATTCATACTACTGACATTCATATTGTTTAGAACGCACTTTTCTATCGGTCAAGCAGTAAATTCACATTTAAGTGCAGTACCTACTGCGTAGTAGGCGATTTCGGACACAGCCAATATGGTTTATTTAGAGAAACACTTAAAATATTTTGGAACAGTAAACGTGTAAGGCAAAATAATTCAAGAGAATCATTGACTTGCAATTCAATCCTTTAAAAAAGCCAATTGTAACTATAGAAATGTACAGTACATACATGTAAAAAAATTCTTTGGCTAAAATACATTATGTAAAAATGAGCTTGAGATCCTAATGCAAGTGTCAACTAAATGAGAGTCTATAAAACATGAACCACCTTCAGCACATCATAACTCAACTTTACTGCCAGACAAACTGCTCAACTTAATCCTTCACACAAGTAACAGAATCAGAGCATCCAGATACCACACAGTAACATCCGGTTAAATTTCAAGAGAAAATGTAATATGCAAGTGTATTTTAGCACACATCTATTAATAGAAAAGATTTCAGCTCTAAACCAAAGTGGGGGGGGGAGGTGTTACATGCAAAAGTACCATGTGACTAAGTGTTCAAGGTGAGAAACTTTTTCTGAGAAACTTCCTCAGAAAGAGTTCACGTCATGTGTAATAATGATTATGCATAAACATGAAAAAGGGAACCAAGTATGGGATCAAATGCATTTGAGAATGTAGTGGCATGTTTTCCAATGACTTCTTAAAAAAATAAAAATAAAAACTAAAAAACTTAAAAAAAAAAAAAAAAAAACGATACAAAAAAAAAATTCCAGGAAGAATTAAAAAAGTTCACACAATGCACTGTGTGATGTTTGTACTGCTACATGCGCGCATCATTTCCTGCACAACTAAAAATAACACAGATCAGTAGCACATCAGTTTCTCAGGTCGATCTGTCTGTCTGTATGTCTGAGTGACAGGCTGTCTCGTCATTTGAGAGCAAAGTGATTCTTCTATCTATTCAGTGATGAGCCATTGCAGGATTCACATTCAAAAGAACATCAAAAGGCCAGTGTTATCGCAAATCATGATGATGCAAGATGTGCTCTAAACACTGACTGTAATGTAAAGAGATTTTACAAATAAAAGGGATTTTTTTGTGCGTCATAAAATTCCCTTTCAAACAAAGCCTGAAACCACAAAAATTATCACTTTTGCATTTTTATCTATAGAAAAAGCTCACTTAAATATGAAAAAGTCATTATGTTATGAGATCAGTGTAGTGCATTCTTTAGTATACTTGGTCAGGCTGTGGATAACAGGTAATAAAGCTGTAAATAATGTTCAGTCTGTAATCGTGTTCTGCATTCATTTGTTTTTTTATAAGTTACAGCACTCACTGACTTCCATTAGGTATATGGTTACCAGAGCACAATGGTTTCAAATCTTTATTACTGTTCAATAGATAAAAGTAAATTTACAGCTAATTTTCACTTTTAGGTGAACTATCTCTGTAATATACTCTCATTCAAATTTGTTTTAACAGCATAATAAATTGGGTTAAAGTTACTGTTCTTTTTTTGTCTTGCTTTTTCTTCATAGCTCACTTGATCAGTTACAATTGATTAGTCCTTTACAGTGAAAACAGTGGAAAATCTTAGATATTTCATATTAAAACTATTTATGAGATTGTTTACTTTATTTCTCACAACCACAAAACGTTATTGACTTGAAGAGGATCTGTCATTAGGAATGGGACACAATCCCTCCTGTAAAAAATGAATCGAGGCTTGTAATTTTCATTAAAAAAATTGATGTGGTCATTAAAAATAATGTGCATATTTTCTTTAAAAAATTGATGTTCTGGATTTATTATAAAATATTGAGAAGATTTCGCTAATATAACTAAGAATACATTTCACTTATTGTTTTAAGCAAACTAGTGCAATTATTAAACTTAATTTGAGAAACCAATTAAGCTAATAATATTGAGGAAATATGGCTTTCCATTTATTTTAAGAAAATTCACTCAATTATGTGGATTTGATTGAGATGTTTGCATTTGAATCTCAACAATGGCAGTGATCAGAAGACATTTTGAAGGAGCAGATCAACAGCGAGCATGTTAAAAGGTAAGCATTAACAGTTTATAATTTTATTGTCTTAAATAGCTTAAGCTCTTTCAGGAAAGACACATGCTCTTCAAACTTGTTCAGGAGGTTAGTTTTTGCCATATGATGTAAATAGGGATACACAGGTATTTTTAACCACCCATTCCTATTTGAAATTGATTTGCTTCAATGGTCATTCTGAATTATATAATGAAATTGAACAAATTATTTGCATTGTAATATTTAACAGCAATGATCAGGCAACAGTTAAGCAGGACGAACAACAGTGAGCTTGTTAAGTGGTAAGTCTAAGTTAAGCTAAGTTAGCTAGCTATTCAATGGGGTTTATGCACAGCTAGTGCTTTTCCATTTCATAAGGTTCTTTTTACAGCATTGATGATGTAATGTAATGAACTGTGTTTATATATAATACTGTACATAAATACTAATATTTGTTTGCTTAATTTTTCAGATCAATGAAGAAAACGTTCGCAGTATTTTACCACTAAAGATGAGCAGTTTATTGAGGCAGATTTTGATAAAGAGAATGGGTGCCATACATCAGGTATTTTTAATAATGTTATTTGTGTATTATTATTATTATTATTATTATTATTATTATTATTATTATTATTATTATTATTATTATTATTATTATGCAATATTACTAATTTCTACACTTTTTTTCCATCAGACCTCACATTAAATCAGGGATGAAACGAGTGTTGTCGTCCTTTGTTGCTGGTTTATCTGTATAAATAAGATGAAGAGCTCATCCAGGAGTGCAATGTAAGTATCTCAAACCATTTCAGATATTTATGGTCTTCAGAAAACTGCATTTTATATTTTTGCATACTTACAAAAAAATATATAGCTCAAGCATTACACTGTTGAATGCACTATTCCTTGTATAAACATGGTTTGTTTTTATAAATTTCTGTACACTAGTATACATTTAAACACCCTGTCCATTATAAGTCAAAATACTTGTGTACGTGTGTCAGTCAGCAACATTTACTCAAACATTTTGAAGAATTACTGTTCACAGAGAAACAAAGAAATGGTTTATTTCCTTAATATATTTCCTGAATGTGTTTTGGTAAACCTTAAACATTTGAAATGTAAAACTGCATAATTTCAATATAATAAACTTAATGTTTATTTTACAGTGTGGGAATGCACAGAGAATTGCTGTCTGCCAGAGGGATGACCAACCATGAGGACTTCTGCATTGTCTTGGAGGATAAGTGAGTCATGGCTAGCTTGGAAAATCTAGAATTGCTGAACTAGATTTATACAAATATTCCCCAAATTAAAATCACTTACAAAGAAACGTATATTAAAGTTTCTCACACAAATTCACTGCTACAACCTTTTAGGGAAATTTCACTGCATTGACTGATTGATTGTGATGCTAATATTTTGAGATACAGCTTTTATACTGGTTTTATATGTTATGCAATACACTAATTCTGTCAAATTTTGTCTAAAATGTGACCATTCCTACAAAAGAAAGTTGACAGAACATTTTTTTCCATGACATGGATAAAGGAATTTTTATCAGAGATTAACATTGCTGTAAATTTTATAAAGATTTGTTTAACATATACCGTTTTGTTATCAGTGTAATATGTAATAAAATGATATTTGGCCAAAATGTATCGTGTATGTATTTCATTATACATTTTAGATTTTTTGAATGAGTAATTTTCATTAATATATTTGAGTAAATGGTGATTTATTTGCATATATTATAAAAGCACATTCCCTTAATAATATTAAAATCCTCATCTTTCACTCAAAAAACTAGTAATTTTCACATAATTCATTCAAGTGGTTTTTGTTAAAAAAATAAATATGATTAAATGGTGGTGGATTTGCTTAAATTATAAAAGCACATTCTGCTATTAATATTAAAATCTTCATCTATCATTCAAAAAAATTAGTAATTTTCACATGATTCATTCAAGTGTTTTTTGTAAGTTTTGAAAAACCACTATTTTTTTTTGTAAGTTTTGAAAAACCACTATTTTTTTTAGCAAATAGCACATACGATTTTGTACAGTGCAATCTGAGATGTGCAAACCTTGTGGCCAACTACATGAAATGCCTGACCTCTGTGACTGCAAACTAAGGATTTGAAGTCATGTTCTGTGAAGGGGTGAATGATTTATTTCCCTCCCTAGAATGGTAATCAGCTATTCTGTCTTTCACAGATAAAATAGACCTATCATTACAATTATAGACCGATCATTTCTTTGACAGTGGGTAAACATACAAATCATACTTTTCCCCCCACTGAATGTGTATGTGTATACAAATGTTTACAAACCCTGAAGTGGTTGTTAACTTATTAAAAGTTAGCTCTCTGCAACTCTCTCATGGTTGCCCACTGAAGCTAAGCAGGGCTGTGCGTGGTCAGTACCTGGATGGGAGACCACATGGAAAGTTAGGTTGCTACCGGAAATAATGTTAGTGAGGCCAGCAGGGGGCACTCAACTGCGGTCATTGTGGATCCTAACGCCCCAGTATATAGCTCAGTGAGCGCAGTCTTAGAGATGAGACGTTAAACCGAGGTCCTGACTCTCTGTGGTCGTAAAAAATCCCAGGATGTCAAATCGAAAAAGAGTAGGGGTTTAACCCCAGCTTCCTGGCCAAATCTGCCCACTGGCCTCCGTCCATCATGGCCTCCTAACCCTTCCCATATTAAAATTGGCTTCATCACTCTGTCTCCTCTCCACCAGCTGTTGTGTGGTGTGCGGTCTGGCGCACTATGGCGGCTGTCACGTCAACCAGGTGGATTCTGCATAATGGTGGTGGATGAACATTGAGGAAGGTGAGGAATTATTATTATTAAACTTTTATGAGTGTCACACAAAAGAAGACATTTTAAAGAAAGCTGAAAAAGTAGACCACAGACATTCATATAAAAACAAATACAATTGAAGTTAATGAAAAAGAAAGCTGGTTACAGGTTTCCAGCTTCCTTCAAGACATCTTCTTTTGTGTTGACCAGAAGAAAAAAAACTCAAACAGCTTTGGAACAAACGAAGGGAGAGTAAATGATGCCAGAAGTTTTCAATTTTGTGTGAACAATATCATTAAATTAGGTTAAAAAATTAAATCATCTCTGACCTAATGTTGCCCTTGATAACTGATATACTGTCAGATGCCAGGGTTTTGCATTAACCCTTTTATGCAAAAACTGCTGTGAGACAGGAAGCTGCGGTTGGGTTGACTTTCACAGCTAAATCTGAGCTCCCTCCCACCAGCTTATATATCCAAAAGCCTGTTCTGCCCACTCTCTGACCCAGGCCGTAGGTGCTTCACAAACAGCCTTACAGTTACACACCAGATATACTGGAAGAGCTCAAGACTGCAGCCCACAACAGCTGCACCAGCTCTAGTAACAGCGACAGTGGAAGGTCTGAGTCAGTTTGCTTGCACACACACCCCCTCTTACCTGTCAAAGTCTCTTTTTAACCAGGACACCTGGACACAACCACTGAGATGTGAGAGGTTCTGAAACGAGGACCTTCCACACAGCACATCAGGGCTGAAGTGAGAATCAGTTAACAGTGCAAACCCACAGATTGCATGAAAGAGGTGCATAGGTGACGAGAGTGCGATTTCATCATGTGTGGTAAACAGTTTTGCAAACAAGTGCGAGAACATAACATGGAACTCAAAACCATAGAGATGGTCGCAGTTCACAAGAAACCTATTAATTTGACATTCTATTTCAATAATAATTGAAGCAAAGGGCTGCTGTTTCATCTTTATCAACCTGCATTTTATCTGATACCACAGAAAAAAAGCAGCTAGCACACAACTGAGTTCATGCTAATCACTCACTTATCAAGTTAGTTATCAAGTATTAAAAGATTTGCATGAAAATGAGTGGTGACACTTCTGATGATAAGACAGGATGTTATGAGTGTGATTCATAAGATTCCAGCTACTAAAATGAAAAGGTAACCAAAAAAAGTGTGCATAAACTAGCAAAAAGGCTATCAGGTTATGTCCAGCGATGTACGGTCACTAAATCTTAGATTTGATGGTGATGTACTTTACAACTTGCAAGCCTAAAAAAAAGGTTTTCTGTGGTTTATTAAATATAGCTGCAGTGATGTAAAATGCTCAGGAATAAAAGGATTTTCTAATAAATAATATTATAAAAAATATGTCTTTCATACAGGACAGTCATCTATGCACTACATATAGCATTTTAAGAAGAAGAAGAAAAAAAAGTTTAAATAAATAGGTAAAAATACACCAAACAGGCCATATGTAACAAACATATTTGTTGCTAGTAGAAAATAGTTAAAAAATAGTTAGAAAATAGTTAGCTTCAAGCATAACAATACAGCATGCCATTACACGGAGATGTGCAGATGTTGCACAATCTGGCTATAGTTAATATGACTCATGAGTAGGGCCAGACAGAATCTGCAGGCATTTTTTGCTATTTCTGCTGAGAATTTTGTGAAAAAAATCTGCCAATTTATGTGGAATGATTTTAGGAGTATCATAACTAAAAATGTAATATGTGAAATAAAAAAATAATAGCTTTTTACCTTTTATTTAATGTTTATACTGCAAATCCAATTAGATACACTTATTTGGTAAACAAAGCAAGTCTCTCATATTATATATCAACTGAAAGACAGAAAATATTACTTTACAAACTGTATTGCAAATAAATCATATGAACAATTCAATATTACTATTATTATATCATATTAGTGAATTGAATTAAAAAACTGAATAAATATAAATGTACACACATTTATACAAATAAATACATAGACTCAAAGATGGGCTAAAAATCTGTGGAAAACTGCGGATTTCTGCGTGCGAAGATTCTGTGTGGGCCTATTTATTGGGTAAATGTGGCAAATCTGTGCAGACAGCATAATAATAATAATAATAATAATAATAATAATAATAATAATAATAATAATAATAATAATAATAATAATAACAACAACAACAAAAATAATAACAATAATAAAAATAATAACATCAATAACAATAATAAAAATAATAATAATAATAATAATAATAATTTTTATTTATATAGCGCCTTTCCAGAGCTCAAGGACACTTTACAAAGAATGTAACAAAAAGAGATAGTTCGAACAGACATTGAAAGAAATCAAGTAGAGACAACATTAGGTTCACAAACATACAGGAAGTCAAATAACATTATGCCAGCAAACTTGACAGTTTGTAAAACATAGTTCCTTAGTGATTTGACAATTGATTTGAACGGTCATAGTTTATCAAAGATGCAAACCCCTTGCTGCACTTCAGTTGCTACTTCCAGCAAATTTCTTAATATGTGCAGCAGAATGAATTTATGAAGATTTATGAGTGTCAAAAGTGGTGGACCTTTACAATAAAATATTTGTGTGTGTCACTGCGACCCAAATGACTCAAAATAATATAAAATAGCTCACATTTACTATATCTGCTCTGAGTTCTTAGTGACCGGAGTATCAAAATCTCATGTTGCTGTTTTATGAAGCTGTTTTGGGAAGTTTACTAAAATTATGGTATGCAGGCTTGGTATGGCAATCTTTCAGTGATTAGTGAGTTGACATGAAGCACAGAGGTGCTCATGGTGACTCAGAACAAAACCTTTCATAAAAGTTGTACTAAAACTATCGAACAACCCCCATTTT
This sequence comes from Danio aesculapii, assembly GCF_903798145.1. Lineage (NCBI taxonomy): Eukaryota > Metazoa > Chordata > Actinopteri > Cypriniformes > Danionidae > Danio > Danio aesculapii. The sequence continues at coordinate 25,972,131 of NC_079437.1, forward strand.
TGTTTTGGGACAATTTTGAAAAACATTTTTGATCCTCTTCAAATATTGACTACTGTATCTTGTTAGACAAATAAAAAAATGTTTCAGTCAGCACTGAAAACCTGAAAACATTTAGTTTGGCCTTACTGAGATCAAGCACGTCATCAGTCTTGATGAGATCCTCTGGTCGTGTGAGAGGAAGCTGAGTTTCTGGTTCTCCCTGTAGCTGTAAGGACAGCGATCGCAGCATGAAGAAAACACGGATAGCCTGCAGGGACACAAATAAGTAGCTGAAGCTGTAACAACAATCAATTATGAACATGCAGCATAAAAGATCTGAATCTTCCTGGAGTTCATGCTCCACATGAGTGCAAAGATTTCTTTCAAAATAGCCTGTAAAATATTAAAATTGTATCTCAGTGACTTCAATCAAGACGCACATCCATACTGTGACATTTATAGAGAGTTGTCTTGATATATTAATTCATTCATTTTATTTTCGGCTTAGTCCCTTTATTAATTTGGGGACGCCACAGCGGAATGAACCACCAATTGATCCAGCATATGTTTTACACAGCGAATGTCCTTCCAATTGCAACCCATCACTGGGAAACATCCATACACACTCATACACAAACACACTTTGGACAATTTAACTTACTTAACCTATAACAAGCTGAGAACATGCAAACTCCACACAGAAATGCCAACTGATCCAGCCGAGGCTCGAACCAGCGACCTTCTTGCTGTGAGGTGATCGTGCTACCCACTGCGCCACTGTGACACACTTGATTTATTAATATCTTTTAGTAATACCATGTTTAAAATTGTATCTCGTAACCACTTTATGAATGCATTGCTTTATGTAAAGTTAAATATTAAATGAAAATCAACACAGTTTCATTCAAGCAAACAGTCCTTACATTTGTTCTATTAATTCATTCATTCATTTTCTTTTCGGCTTAGTCCCATAATTAATCAGGGGTTGCAACAGCAGAATGAACCGCCAACTTACACTGCACATGTTTCACATAGTGGATGCCCTTCCAGCTGCAACCCATCACTGGGAATTACTCAATGCATATACTAATAAATGTAATATAGCCGTTTGTGAAAGTAGAAGGTGGCTGGATGACATGGCCAAAATATATATCCCAATATAATTTAAGAATAATATGATTTTAAAATTTAAAATGCCTCAGAAAAATGGCAAAGAACATCCTAAATAGATGTTTGTACAAAAGTTTGAAAAATGCATTTGCCAAGTCTACAAAACCTTCTCCTACAGAACTAGGCAATATAATAATTTAGAAATAAAAATAGTACAAAAATGTGAACCTTTTATTCCTATTTAGGCTTCATACAAACAATAAATGTGAAATAAAGGTAAATAAACCATCAAATAAACCTCTCAGACCTCTCATCTTACTATAATCTTTAAATTATTACATTGGTTGGTTATTCTTGAAAACTTAAATAACAGACTGCTTTGGCCATGACAAAAAAAGCAAGCAACAATTATTTAAAAAAAATGTTATTTTATCTGCTGTGCTACCATCTAATATAGCATAATAAGGCAACTTTAATAAATACATTATTAGTGTTGACTAGAGCTACATGATAATGGAAAAAACTGACATTGCGATTTTTTTTAGACAATATATACATATATTTAATACATTATTAGTGTTGACTAGAGCTACATGATAATGGAAAAAAAACTGACATTGCGATGTTTTTAGACAATATATTAATATATATATATATTTAATACATTATTAGTGTTGACTAGAGCTACATGACAACGGAAAAAACTGACATTGCGATTTTTTTAGACTATATATATATATATATGTTAACTATATTATTTCATCAGATGAAATGAATGAGCCTATTTGGAAAGAATTTATAATTTTCTATACATTAGGAGGATTTTTTTAAGGAAGTGCATCTTCATAAAATATAATAAAACAATCACAAACATTGAGAAATACAGTGGAGCATCAATATTGTACAAACAAAATAGACAGTGCTCTATGATTTTCTGGAAGTCTAGCAATATTCAGATTACAAATTTAGTAATCAAATGTAAAATAACACAGTATAGTTTATCGTATATACAGATAAATACAATTAACGTAATTTCTTATGACTTAAATGATAAAAACACACATAGATATTAAATGTTTAGGTAACTTTATGACTTGAAATCAAGAATGTTTTCAAATCAATATAATATCAGTTCGACATTGCAGATTCTGCAATGTGAATATTACGGATGCACACATTGCGATATCTGAAACGATATATTGTGCAGCCCTACTATTGACTATTTACTTTTGGTCTTCCATTCATGTCCACAACTGCATCTCTAAACATACATACTTGCCATTCAGACCAAATTAAGTCGATATTCTGCGTTACCCACACAGCAGAAAGCCTGCCATTGTTACATCTCTAAAACACATGAAATCCATTTCCAAAATGCAGTGCATGGGTTCCCAGAAGAAAAACATTGTACACACTGGCCAAGAAACACAAGTGTGAAAAGGGAGGTTTTGGATAAAGCCAGAATATTTGACAAAAGGCCATGGGATCCATGCATATAATTCAATCTCAGGGCTTTCAGAATGAGTGTATGTGTTTATGACTGACCCTGCGTGTCCTCTCCACATCTCCACAGGGCAATCGCTTCACAAAGTCAATGCCGGTGAGGGGTGTGCCAGTGGGAGGAAGCAAAATGGACGCATCCATCATAAGATACTCCACGTTTAGAGGCTTACTCTATAAACACATACACAAAGAGAAAAAGTAATGACATTAAACACTAGATTTGGTAGTTGATGCTGGTTCTGAAGCTAAAGTTTGTATTTATTGATTCAGTAAACTGCATGGTATGTTTGACATTTTAAATTTCATCTATTTACATTTTTATTTCCACATAGTTTAACACAAAAGGTATATTTTTAATGAATATCCAGGCCTCCATTTTAATTTTAATAACAGTAATAATGATAAATGAGGCTGGCAAGCTACACTAAAAGTAATAAAATAAACACCAAAAAAATATCATGAAAGTAACAAAATTCTATACTACCCTAAGGTCCACAATGTCTGTTTGAAACATGTCAATCATATGCAACAATAGTACACTAGTCATATGGAGTAGTTTAATTATACTTTATTTTTATATTTATAAATGTTTATATATGTTGTATAATTAATAGACACACATATACTTATTTATTTATTTTTATTTTTTTATTCATTCCATGGAAGGAAGTATGGCATCACAAGTTTGCTGCAACCTGAAATAAGTTAGTTATGAAAATCACCAGGAAACTATTTTCTGTTAAAGGAAGCAGTTAAGCATTAGCCACTCCTTACTCAGAAATACTCTGATAAAAGAGGCTTCTCTCACTTCTGAAGCAGGATGTGTTGCTGTATCATCAGGTTTTGACACACAGCAAGAGTAAAGTTGCAACAAAGACAACAATGATGTGCTCAGTAAAGCCGCTTACCATCATGCTCCTGTACTCATCCTCAAACATATCCAGGAAGATCTCCTCCCCCTGAGGAAGGAGAAACAGTACAGGGAAACGATTACCATACAGGAAAAAAAAAACACACAGCACCATTCAGTTCAGGGTCATATGTTATATTATGCCATCCGTTATGTTATGTTATGTAATGTGTTATCTTATGTTACGTTATATTATATACTATTATATTATGTTATATTATGCTATATTATATTATGTTATATACTATTATATTATATTCTGTTATATGACATTATATTATATTATATCATATCATATCATATTATATACATTATATTATATTGTATCATATCATATCGTATCGTATCATATCATATCATATCATATCATATCATATCATATCATATCATGTTATATTATATTATAAGCAAGGATGATGCAATGAATTGATAAAGGGTGACAGCACATGCATTAGTAAGGAAAATTATCTAGTTCAGATCAATGGTATTTTGTAGAATTTCCCAAATAAATAATGCTGGAAAAGTATTACATACAAAAACCATTACAGTATAACTGTATTTATCAATAATAATAATAATAATAATAGTGATAAATTATTTGAATAATTATAGAAATAACCGCAACAAAAAATAAGTGTTTCTTGAGCAGCAAGTCAATATATCTGAATGAATTCTGAAGGATCATGCGACAGGAAAAGATCAACGTCAATTAAAAGCTGGCAATATGAACGATGCACTCATCTTTGACCATACAGAAACTAATTTGTAATTGTTCTTAGTTCAGGATGACTGTAACATTAAATGTAATGTTATTACTCAACTTGTGTCATCACCCAACAATCAGCACTCTCAAAAGATCAATAAACATGAATCAGTGTGAACGCTCAGTCAATGAAAAGTCCCAAGGGAAGGTTAAAGGGAAGAAACATGCTGAGAAAAGGCGGTAATAATACAGAATTAAAGAGAAAAGGCATATGAGTTTAATTATTCAGAACAGTCAGACTCCACAGATGGAGTAAAAAGCCATTTTTGGTCACTGGATAATTTCAATGCTTTCAGTTCTGTTATTACATTGTTTTGACTTCACTGTTATGCTGTAGCGCAGACAAAAGAAATGGCATACAGTAGGTGTGACCAGACTTCTGACTACTACATGTCTATTCAGTTTCTTGGAAAAGTCAGGACACGCTGATCCCATTATGTACGCCCGTAAGGAGCAGATCAGATAGCAAAAACACAGGTCCTCCCAGGGCTCACTATAATCCCAGAACAGAACATTCAGTCATGTCATTATTTACATGCCGTCCTCAATCGTTCCAAACTTCTTTTGCATATAATGTTGTTTGGAATGTGCTGAATGCGTTCTTAAAAAGAGTTTTCACTGAAATGTGAAAGCAAAAGCTGCCCTCACAAAACACCATCAAGGCAGAGCACTCAAATTTCAGGAAAACGAAAAAAAAAAAAAAGTGAAGATTAAAAAAGGCCTGCAGGTTGCTATAAAACATGGGAAAAAATCCTTGAAAAAACAAATGTTAAACACATTACTGTACTTTGCTGTCTTTCAGGAATCTGAGTAGTATTTTTAATAGCAGTACACTTTCACAGAAATGTCTCAATGTGAAAATACCACCAAGAGCGCTGACTTGTTTCAGCAGGAAACTGTTGGGATTTTCCAGGATATCAAAACAGCAAAGTCTTTAGGATAAGAGCTTAACTCTTCCTCAGACTTTAAAGGAAATCAAAAGCAAGTGGGATGACTAGGGGATAATTACGAAAATGATTAGCAAGAGGGTCCGTTGCTTTAAACCATCCAGATTCCAGTAAGTGCTTGAACGCTGGTGATTTTCATTTGATCTGAAATAAAGGGAAAGACCATCTTGCCTTGTAAAATTGCCTCAGAAGGTGAAGACTCTCTTCTCGGGCTCCCTAAACATAAAAGAGTATCATCATAGAAATGAGTGAGTTGCACAATATAAACATTTAAAAGGTCCCTTTTCCTGTAAATTAGACTGCTTTCAAAATAAGAATGAAAGCAGTCGTTACTCAATGAAAGAAAAATTACTGGGAAAAACCAAAGTGTGCATACCGTTATGAAATGGCCTGTATATTAGACATATTACGCAATCCATTTTGAAAAGTCTTGTTTGCAGTTGTTGACAAGCCAATCAGCATGATTCATTCATTTTTTTAATATTACAAATTTTAAGGGAATCCTTTTTGGTTAGTGAGAGGTAAATACTAGTGCATTTCCTTATCTTCAATGACAAAGCAGACTACAGTATAAGGAATATTCATCACTAAAACATTCACCACAATGTAGTACTTTTGGAGTATTTCTCATATAAAATATACGCGGATAAAGAAATATAGAATGGCACACATTTCACTTGTCTTAAATGTTAGACGCCATTGTTTTTCATATTTTTTTCCTGGTAATTAAAAAAGCCACAGGTTCAAACTATGAAAAAATAAGATCTATGTTTTTATGTTAATGTATGTGACCAAAATCTCTTCATAAGAATGCTCTAATGAAACATTAATTAATTAATAGTTGTTTGAAGTCTGAGAAAACAAGATAATTTAAGATCTTTTAAGAGATTTGATTTTCCTACAGTTGAATTCGATTAGTATGTTTATTCTTGTAAATCAGAGGTGTCCAAACTGTAGAATTTAGCTCCGACTTGCTACAACACACCTGTCAGGATGCTTCTAGTATACCCAGAAAGAGCTTGATTAGCTGGTTCAGTTGTCTAATTGGGTTTGGAGCTAAACTCTGCAGGAAAACGGCCCTGCAGGAGTTTGGGCACCCCTGATGTAAATAAATGATTCTTATTCTTGACAAATTTTTTCTATTTGATCACAATTGGTATTCTTTTAATAATGTTTTCCTGTTTTTTGCTTGGTATTTACGTTTTCAATGATTTCTTACATGGGTAAAAAGTGATGTTATATACACGAAAACATTTATCAAAATATATTATGCTTTATGAATAACTGTTTTGAAAATAAAATATTGGTGAAATGATGATTTAACATATTAACTTATTGAAACTTGATCTTACAAAAATATAGAAATTAGTAAGTGATTACCCACGTTTTTTTTTACCTTGAAAACACATAAAAACTTCTGGCTGAAAAATAGGTAAAACCAAGGAGTTTAGAAAATAATGGGAATGTAAAAAGATGATGATTAATTAACATTTCAGGGCTGCCAAAATCATTTATATTTGCTAAATATTAGAATAATTTTTTTTTTTTTGATTGAGAATTTTTTATTACTTTCTAGACCAGGCATGGGCAAACTCGATCCTCGAGGGCCAGTGTCCCTGCAGAGTTTTGCTCCAACACTATTCAAACACACCTGAACACACTAATTAGTGTCTTTAAGATCACTAGAAAGCTACAAGCAGGTGTGTTTGATTAGGGTTGGAGCAAAACTATGCAGGGACACCGGCCCTCCAGGATCGAGTTTGCCCATCCCTGTTCTAGACAGTCAAAAGTTTACATGCATTCTCTTATTATTTTGTAACATTGCCTTTAAACTCTATAACTTGGGTCAAATGTTTTGGGTATCTTTCCACAAGCCTCTCAAAATAGTTTGCTGGAATTTTGGCACATTCCTCCTCACAGATCTGGTGTAACTGAGTCAGATTTGTGGGCAGCCATCCCCATACTTTACAGTTGGAATGATGTTCCCAGTCTTGTAAGCTTTTCCCTTTTTCCTTGAAATGTAACGATGGCCATTATGGCCAAACAGTTCACCAACAGACCACTGAACATGTCTCCAAAAGTTAAAGTCTTTTTCCCTGTGTGATTTTGCAAACTTTTTATGGGGCTTTTGGAATAATGGCTTCTTTTTTGATGAGTGGCCTTTCAACCTATGTCAGTACAAGACTTGTTTCACTGTAGATAATGAAACTCTCTAACCAGCTTTAGCTAGCATCTTCACAGGGACTTTTGGTTTTAATAAGGGGTTGGAACACACAGTTCGCACCATAGCATGTTCATCTCTGGGACACAAAATTTTTCTCCTTCCAGAATGGTGTGATGGCTGGACATTCCCATGTTGTTTATAATTGCATACAATTGTTTGAACTGATGAACAGGGCACCTTCAGCCATCTGGAAATTGTACCCAAAGAATAACCAGACTTTTGGAGCTCCACAGTTCTCTTCCTGATGTCTTAGCTGGTTTATTTTTATTTTCCCATGTTGTCACATAAGGAAGTAGTGTGTTTGAGGTTTGCCTTAAACACTAATCTACAGATGTGCCTCCAATTAACTCAAATGTTCTCAATTAGCCAATCAGAAACTCACAAATCTGTTACCATCATCTGGGCTTTTTCTGAGACACAGTAATCCTAATGTATGTAAACTTTTGACTTTGACTTTTGACAAAGAAAAGGTATAAAAAATTCTTTAAAAAAAACTAAATCTCTCATTAATCTGCTATTAAGCAAACATAAACATTTTTGGTAATCCTAACTTAAAGGAGAAAAAGTTTAGTCACATTTAAAATCTGACATTTTAAAAAATGGTTATGTGCCTTTTTATACAGTGTATGTAAACTTCTGGTTTCAACTGTCTGTGTGTTGTGTATAAAACTATACTTCTTTAAATATATTAACAGCTTACACCATTCCCATTTGGTAAACTTAAATTACTCATAAAACACGTTTACTAAATCTAAAAGAGTTCTAGCAAACCATATTCCACTGCTGGCATTCATAAAATGGTGAACATGTGATAGTACAGCTGCTTTTTGTTAAGACGCCTACCTCCAAACAGGCCAAATGGATGTCTTTTATAATGCATTGAGAGCCAGACAGCACTGACTGTTTCAAAAGCAGACAGCTTAACTCCAGGGTGGCAAGACGCACCTTCCCATCTGAAATACACACAAGCAATTTGTCACAACTTATGTCATCACAGCATAGCATCAAGCGCATTAGAAGCAATTGCTCTAATTTTATAATTCAATCAATGTGATATTTTATTTAAAAAAAAATAAGAAAAGAAATATGTGACTTATTAACTTCTGACCATCTCAGAGTTTCTCTCTTCTGTTTAACACACATTATCACATTATGAAGTATTTTGGATTTATGGTTTTCCTACTATGGATGTCAATTCTTCAAGAAAATAATATTTTAAAAAGAAAGTCATAAAGGTTTGGAACGCTTTAATGGTGACTAACTGTTCATTTTTGGGTGAAATATCTTTTAAAAAAGGAAGCATGAGACATTAAAATAGATTTTATAGGATTGTGTGTAACCATAACCAAACAACAATGTTGGCACACAAATGTGCTGCAAATGAAAGGGAGATGAGTTCAGCTTCTTGTCATGCTAGTGTCACAATGGATTTTGGATGGAAATGTCAAAATCACAAATAGCAAGTATCATAAATCAGGATGACATCATGTGTATATTGTGGGCTCAATCAGTTCTACATTTTAGTTCTAAGTATAGCCGAATACCAGTTTTGAGCTGTCAAAAAACTATGCGAGAACATGTGATCATGAAGCAAATCGACATTCAAATGTCACAACAATTACAGGAGATCTAAAAGGAGAAATTGGCTTCAATTTGTCTTAACAAAGGTGAAAGAAATGGACGGTTAGAGGAAATGGTTGCAGTTTTGAGTTACTCAAGGCTGTGGTAAAGGCTACGGATCTAAAGAAATGTACATCAGTCAAAACGGCATTTAAAGTGACAGTTTATAAGCTCTAGCCCGCTTCATTACCGGTTACTCAAACTTTTCACAACATCAATAAACTGGAACGAGTACGATTTAATTAATAAAGTGGTAAATAATAAAGGGATGTTATTTTGCAGGCTAGAACATTGCACTGCAAAGTGTTTCATCTGCTGATGTTTCTTGAAAAAAAAAAGATTTTCCAACCTGTGGAGACTTTGTTACATTAGAAATAAGCAAATGTCATTTCAGAGAAGTATTGTTATTGTCAAAACAAAAACTGGTAAAAATATATATATATACATAAATATATCCATTAACTAAAATAAAGCTGGAATAAAATAATAAACTGAAAAAAAACAAGTAAAAAGTATAAAAAAAACAATGAAAGAACAATCATTTTAAACATATCAATATTTGAAACAAAATTATAGCTCATTGAAAAATAATAATATTATAATAGTAAATAAATAATGCTCAAGTACAGTTTTAAAGGAAGATCAAATTATTACAACTGACACATTTATTAAATGAAGTTTCACAAACTAATTTTAAGAAGAACATATGATATGATTGATCTCAGCTGGTCTCTCATCTGTAATCATTAATAAGCCAATCGGATCATTCCAAACTCACTATAAATAGCCCGACAAGCATTACTCGCTAATCTTCGCTTTTTGAATAACCCCCCCATCCACGCCATCTCCACCTTTCCTGGGGGTGCTCTCGAGAACTACCTGATCTCATACCCCTTTACATGCTCATTAGCCGCGTTTCCACTTTCGCGCCTAAAGTGAGCGTGCCAGGGCCAGTCTCGTTTCCACTGTAACTTCTGAGACCTGATCGGGCCAAAGCGGGGCTTCCTCCTGGCCAGCGGCCAGCCTTTTTCAGCTCGCTGAATACCTTGGGCCAAAGAGGGCGGAGTGGAAAGAGACGCAAAGTTTGCCCAAGTCTGGTAAAGATGCATGACACCATTACACTAGTTTTCTGATCGCACACGAGTACATGCACCAAAATAAATAAATAAACAAATAAATAAATAAATAAATAAATAAATAAATAAATAAATAAACAAATAAATAAATAAATAAATAAATAAGGGAAAGAAAAATATATAGCTGGTCAGTTTAGGATCTATTCCATAAAAGTTTAAGATCTATTCCATCCCAAGCTATTCCATAAAACACCTTATAGGCTAGGGGTCTTTTAGCTTATGATCTCCCTAATGTTTCCCTTTTAAATGTAAGGCTGTTGCATAAAATAACAAAGTAGTTTTAAGTGATATTTCTTTACTGCGTCCTCCTTGATGTTTCAATAACGCATAATAATCTTTACACAATATTAAAGACAGCAGCCAGTTAACAGTTGTTGAGTTTTTTTTGTCAAGGTGTGTTTATGCATGAAACATGCGCGTTTAAATGCGTGAGTGTGTGTGTGTGAGAGACCGGGCGAAAGAGCGCTCGCTTCACAGCTCTGATGATGCCGTGATCGGCTGGGTTTCTTTCTTTAATTGTTTTGGAGATGATACAATATATGAATTCAACAAAAAGACATAAACAACTTTACAAATTACCTGTCCACTTTTGTAGGCACAACAAAATAGTATCATATTAGATAAAATAGCCTAAGCTATATTGAACTCATTTAAAGCATTACAAATTTCGGATATAATAAAATCATATTAAATAAATAAACCAATACAAAACAAACAAAAGCTATAACAATCAGAATCAGAATCAGAAAGAGCTTTATTGCCAGGTATGTTCACACATACGAGGAATGTGTTTTCGTGACAGAGCTTCTACAGTGCAACAGGATTACAGAGACAGGACAAAAAACAGATAATAAATATATATTTTTTTAAAAATAGAAGTAGTGAGTGCAAATATACAGATTGACAAGTGTATGTACATGTTTATTACTATATACAACGTTATATGTGCAGCTGTTATGTGCAAATTGGCATGTAAAGTGTGTTGTTAAATAAGTGTATGTGTATAAAAGTGTATGGCAAGTTGTGATGTTGGTTTCGCAATTATTATCATCAAATGTTCATGAGATGGATTGCCTGAGGGAAGAAACTGTTTCTGTGTCGGGCTGTTCTGGTGCGCAGTGCTCTGTAGCGTCGACCAGAAGGAAAAAGTTCAAAGAGGCAATGTAGGTATATACAGTACAAATACATTAAACCGTTCCAAGCCATTTAAAACTTTCATTTGACAAAGGCCTATCTGAAAAACAAGATTTTAGATATTTTCTAAAAACAATAAACAACAGAGGAGTTTTTAAATATTTTTATAAAGTTTTTGGATGGATGATATTAATCAAATTGTGCAAACAGAGCATTTTTTGGGTGTGTGAAACCAGAAACAACCTTCATTGCTGTCATCCAGTCCTGTGCAGCGCTGCTTTATAAACAGATTGGGAAAAACTGCAAGTAAAAAACCTGTTTTATGTACTTAAACAAGCGTTTATGTTTTATATGACGTGGAAAATTAAAAAATTTAATTTTAAATGTAGAGCTTTATTAGTAGATAGCTGCTGAGCGCAACGAAAGATAGGCTAGTCTATATTTTATTACTTGTACTTATGTCTTGAAACACTTAACGGTTTCCTTTACTTAAGATAAGTGAATAATATGCAACATGCTTAAACTATTCTCTTAAATAAAGGGGAATTACCTATTAAGTGTCATATAGCCTATGGAAATATTAATATGTTTTAGGTCTCTCTGGAGCATTTGGGCTGAATGTTTGATGGCGTCTATCGAAACGAGGATGTTATAAAATACATTTTATACCGGAATAATGATGCACGATGCCAGCAGTCGGTCAGCGAGTAAACAAATATAATGAATGAAAATACACAGGCCTGTGCGTATAGACATGTATGTAATGCTGTACAGTAACGTGTTATTTGTTTGTTTCAGTTGTCTTCATTTTAATAGTTTCGTGATGATGAAATGGTGTGCTTTATCTGCCTGCCTGCTGAACTGGGCGGGTTGTGTGACGTTTGATTGGACGAACGTTCTGGGGGTGGGGTTTGCGGGAAGCACTGCGGGCTACTAGCCCGACAGTGGACACGCAACATGATTTTGGCCTCACTGCTCATGCTCTCGGGCTATTGGCACAGCTCAGCCCGATAAAAGCCCTGGCTCGCACTGGCCCGACAGTGGAAATGCGGTTATTGACCAGGCGGGAGCCCTGGGCTCAATTATCTCCAAGCTCAAGGATCTCTCCCAGCCAAACCTGCTATTATTATTAAGCAATATCTAAGTGTGAACTCTTGAAGTACTATCAAACAAATAGCAGGTCCATTTTGATTCATTTATTGTTTAACCACTTTCTAGTTTGGACGAAGACCAGATGTCTTAAAAACACACCTGATATTTGTCAAACAAACCGCACAGAAGAGGTTTTGTTTAAGCTGTGTGTGTACATAAAAAGTTGCTCAATCACTTGGCTGAAGGATCAGTAAAAGACTATACTGAATAAATAGTAAGTGCTTTGGTTTACATAGTCAAGTTCAGGCATACCAGTGGAATCTGCAGCTTGGAATATTAAATGAGCATGTCTAAGCAAGTGAAGGATTATTTTTGGAATCATCAGTAAATGTGCGGATGATACGAGTAGGACGTGTGTGTGTGTGTGTGTGTATGTGCTTGTTTTTAGGTCTGTGTACCTGGCTGAGCAGCTTGACTCATGATTCGGATCACTCTCTCCACCAGCACCTGACTGTAAGTGTTCCTCTCTTGATTCGGCACAGGTAGCTGGATTCTTTCCAAGAGCTCTGGGTTTATACCTGCACATACACACAAGCTCACGTAAACAAGATATAAAAATAGCTATAAAGTATTCTAATAGGTTACATTTGTGTAACCACATAATCATTGTATCGTAGTATTAAGCATTGTTAAGGGTCCGTGTACCTATGCATAACTGGTTTTCTCATTTGTGTTTATGCTAAATTTGAACTCTAACGGCCATAAAAATGTAGTTTTGTCAAATTTGTTTTTTTCTTTCTGTCACATTTTGTTTTTATACACAAAATTAAAATGTGATTAAACCTAAACAAATAAACCACTTTAAAATATGTTCTCTGTGTCCTCTCTCCGCTGATTGGTCAACCAAATCGTGCTGTCATCAGCTCTTGGTCAGTTTTGTCAATTTAACTTAATTTATGGTCTTCTGTCTAGGCATAAATTCGGCAGACACAGTTTTAAAATAATATTTTATACCATACTTCGGTGTACATGGTAGGTCTGCACGATATTGGAAAAATCTGATATTTAAATATGAAATTTTTCTGCAATAAATATTGTAACATAAATACAGTTTCACAAGATGGTTTGACTCTATTTGATGTTTTTTTTCTGGGAGGTCTAACAGTATTGAGGTACAGAAACTGAAATTACAATCCAAAAAATGTTTTTCTTACTTTGTTACATTTCTATTACAAATATGCAAAAATTAAGATCAGATAAAGTAAAATATCATTTTGTTTCGTGAGTTTTTACTTTGAAAAAAAAAAAAAAAAGATCTGACAATACAGTACGTAAAAAAAAAACTCCTATTTTTGTTTTAAAATGTAGATATTTGAACTAGAAACAAGACAAAATTTGTAAGTAAGATTTTTTTTTTCATAAATCGTATAAATAATTAAACACGCTTCCACTTTCTTGTGCCCAAATCTGGTCCAATTTAAACTCCTTAAATCCAGTCACGGACCTTAAAAACAAATGCTTTATACTTTTATATTATTTTACTTTCACTCTATTATGGTTAAACTTAGCAGTGACTCAATAAATCAAATGTGTTCTGTGGCTCCTGGTCAACTATGTTTCAGACTTATCATTGCATATCTTGCGATGTGACTATTGCAAATGTGCACATCCCGATATCAATGCTGAAACCATATATTGTGCAGGCCTAGTACACAGACCATAAAGCAACAATTTTTTTGTATTTTGAATATAATGCATAATTTTACAACTACAGCCAATAATATGTCACCCAAATTTATCAGCGTCACATGATCATTCTAATATGCGGATTTGCTCTTCAATAAACATTTCTGCTTATTCTCAATGCTGAGAACAGCTATAAAAATACAATAGCTGCTTCAACCTTCTCTGGAAACCAGAACCTTTTTTTCCCTTATTTTTCTGTTTTGGAGGAAGTTGTTTTATTTCTGCCTTTACTGTTTGAATAGTTGCATACTCATTCATTATCATTCATTCATTTTCTTTTTGGCTTAGTGCCTTTATTAATCAGGGGTTGGGAATGAACAGCCAACTTATCCAGCATTTGTTTTATGCAGCGGGTGCCCTTCCAGCTGCAACCCATTACAGGGAAACACCAATACACTCTTGCATTCACAGCCACACAAACTACGGCCAATTTAGCTTACCCAATTCACCTATACTACGTCTTTGGACTGTGGAGAAAACCGGAGCACCGGGAAGAAACCCACGCCAACACGGGAAGAACATGTAAACTCCACACAGAAATGCCAGCTGACCCAGCCGGGGCTCAAATTAGGGACTTTCTTGCTGTGTCGCCACCTAGTTAAATACTACATATTTAATACAACTATATACTGTAGTAATGTTGTGGAAATATTGCTATTGCGGGCACTTCAAAACACTGTTGATTATTCGGTCTCTACATTAATGTATTTATTTATTTTTTTATTACTTTCTGGAGCCAACTTATTTTTCTGATAGGTAACATAAAGATGCACATACTTTGCTGAAGAGAAAATCATGTGTAAAGTACTACAGCACAGTTATCTGTATAATGTTATGTAATTAATGTCAGTAATGGACATTTGCATCATTTTATTGACACGTTCAACACCTTTTTTTCTTATTTGACAACCACAAACTTGCTAAATCAAACATTAGTGTCAATTAGCATGCTTTGCTTAAGTCTGTTATTCCTGTAAAGATTAGATACCTTTACTGTGAGACATGGCATACAGGAGGCAAAGCACAAACAGTGCCTGGTAATCCTCTGTGTCACAGTCCAACGCAGAATACAACATGTCCAGGAACGGCCTTAAAAAAAAAAACATGTCAACAGCTATCATTTCCACTCTACAAAACTGCAAACCTACCCACAATAATGAGGACAATGTGCACAATATGCAGTGCATGGTTTATGATGATATACTGCATTGTCTGAGAGCTGCAAACATGTAAGGCGATGACTAGGTGAGCTATTATCTGGAAATCAAACAGGATATAGTCTGGGTATAAGAAGTGCTTTTTAAATGCAGACTAATGGTGCATGAACGCCTTGTAATAAGCCAAAAGTGTGACTGTCTCCCTCTTTCAATGGCCTGCACTCACATTACTCTTTAATGTACTGGGCCAAAGAACTCATTTGTATTGTTAGTTGTGTAAAAAAAAAAAAAGAAAAACAGGAAGAAAAAGCACTTTCCTTAATATATGGCCTAGATTGACAATTTTTGCCTCTTAATTGTCCTGAATGGATCAGAAGATTATTAAGGAGACATCTGGTGTTGGTGGAGTAATTACAGGGTTCTTACACCTTTTCCAACTTCAAATTCCAGCACTTTTCAAGCCCTTTCAGTTAGCATTTTTATGCTTTTCCAGCACCTAACAATCACTGTAAATTTCGATTATATATCCTGCATGTGGTCTTTTTTTTACATTTAAATCCATTGTGCTATTTAAAAAAAACACAATAAGCATTTCTACTTAAATTGTTGAATACTTTAGAGCATAGATTTATTGGCATTTATTCACAGACTTTACAGTGAATGCTTTAGTCATTCACTGTATCATCATAGCAGATTTTAACCCACCGGAAGCTTTTTATCCACACTTCGAAAAGTGTAATGGGTGGATTAACATTCACCACATGATCACTGATCAGATGTGTCATTGTTTGTAACTTTAGGTGGTTTCTAAAATAAAATCTGTTAGTGTTATTTTCATTCTCTCGTATCAAGACCTTTACATTTTCATGGCTGTAGCTCCCTGTCATCTGAACTGAGTGATTGACAGCTGATATTAACCAATCCATTCGCATTCAGTTCAAGAACAGTGGGCCAATCAGAAGAGCTTTAAGGTGGGGCAGGCATTGCAGGCTCTGTTTAATGCAGCAAGTTAACATTTCAACTGCTTCAACTCCTAAATATGCGCATGCGGTGAACATTTTGCAATGAAAACTAGTCGCACAGCAACAATTTTTATGCACAATGCTCTCAAATCTATTTTGAACTCGCATAGATACAATTTCAGGCGCATATGCAACCAAAACAGTCGCAATTTCGAGCCCTGCAATTTCAAATTCATGCAGGTTCAAGCACTTTGCCCAAAATCCAAGCACTTTTCTAACCTTGAAAACACTATTTTAAAAATTAAGCATTTTCCATGATTTCCAGCACCCGTACAAACCCTGTAATTAGCAACCATTTCTTAGAAACTACAATGTATGTTTATTGATAAAATGAGGACTAGATCTGTTATAAACCTAAATATACATAAATGCACTAAACTAATTGAAAAATTTCCTATTTAAAAAGTAACAAAACATGTTTTAACATGGGTCAGGGGATGGTTTGGAGTCAGATTAAACATATTTTGAGGGTCTAAAAAATGTGGTTGGTTTGCAAATTTGCAATTTTCTTGTAAACACTTTGTTTTTTTAAGTATCAAATCATGTTCAAACAAAGTATTTCTGGGAATATTGCTTTTTCACAGACATGCAATGTGTGAATTAAAACTTGAGGGAAAAAAATACATTTTGGATTAGCTTGGGAGACAGTCTGAACACGTCCTAGGCTCTCTTTCCCTGGAGCACGTCAACCAAAACAGAAGAGCTTTGCTGCATTTCACTGTAACTGAGAGTAACAAGCCAATTGCAGGATCATTGATTCTATCGGTTCAATGCTCACCAAGACTTTCGACACTCACAAAGCCTCATTTCTGACTAAAATAAACAACTAAAACTGTTGCTGCTTAAATTTCACTTTATTTAAAATAAAACACACCGTTAAAGTAAGAATTGTGACAAAAAACGCACCAATATATTTTCCCAGTTTTTTCTTTTTTTTTTTAAATCAGGGTTTTACAGGGTTCATTAAGTCAAATTGAAGACTTTAAGACATTTAAGATCTTTTAAGACCATTACAAATGAAATTTCAGACTTACTTAAAGCTAAATGCTAAAGATTTTTTCTAAATGCCCAGTTAAAACATTAAAAACAAAACTTTTAAAAGCAAACGTGGAAGATAATTAAACCATATTGTTAAGTAGAGTTATAAAGTTTTATTAAAACTTTTATTGAGATGGAATGTTAGTGACTGGATGGGGGTTTGGGTGCCTTTTGTGTAGCTTTACATGGATGTAGGAAAATTAAGACCCATTTAAAATTATTTAAGAGCAACAGCACAATATTTTAGTGAATTTAAGTAAACTGTTTTTGAAATTGAAGACATTTTAAGACTTTAAGACCCTGCAGAATATCCTGTTTATGAAAAATGTAAAATGAGCTGATTATACATCAAAATAAAGAGTAAAGCCATATTTATAAAGCCGTAATTATATATTTGTTTAAAACCTGATGCTTTACTCTTTATTTTGAAGTGTAATAAGCTCGACTGTGCATAGTTAAAATATTTTTGAGGGCCGTTAAATTTAAGAATCATCAAAAAATTGCTGCTGGGGAAAGAGCTAAACCACTGTAAAGTGGTTTATAAATGTTATTTTTAAAATTTTTCCAATAAATGCAGTGTTTTCTTTATTAAGTACCTGCTCTTCTGTCCTTCGGATCGTGCTGCTGCAGCTGCACTCTTCTCCTCATCTGTAATGTTTTGTTCTGTTAATGTGGAAACGTCAGAGATCCGACATTTTTCCATCACTACCATCTCAATTTCTGCAAAACACAAACAAAACACAAAGAGTATAACAGCAGAGCTGGATTTCAACCCTCTGTATGTCAGATGTCAGCTTGTATGTCAGAATCCTGAAGTAAACTTATCTGACCTACCCAAACGTACAATAAAAAACTGGCATTGAAATGAGTGTGTGCCTGCAGACGTTTCTTTCAACAGGTGAAATCATTCATTTGCATTAAATAGCTTCCAATACTGAATCCAACAGTGTGAGCCAAAAGGGTACGCTTCCTAAATTTATGTAGTAAAAGCTTGTTATTAACACACAGCTACTATAGCTCTAATACCTAGCCTAGACTAAAACGATTTATTTTTTAATATACAGTGCCTATAGAAAAATCAACATACCTCTTTGAAATAATTGCTTTATTAATCATACAGCCTGAAATCAAAATCACATTCCAACTATTACAGCATTTGAATTTTTTTTTGTAGCCTTCTGCTACAGTATCTGTGCCTTTCTACGACTTTTGAAAGCAGGGTGTAATGTGAGTAAAGGTATAGATTTTCACAGGGTATGATGACTTTCTATAGGCACTGTACTGTATATTCATGACAGATGTGTCCTTGACTGTCAAATACTTATATCACTTATAATATCACTGTTGATCAAATAATTGCAGTCCTGGTAAGAACAAACAAGTTTAATTGTTACTTTTGAACGGTGGATTTTTACTTAAATTCATTTAAATTGAAGTTTTTAATTGTCCTTTCTATTCTCTTGTGTTATATATGCATGTATGTATTTATAAACAGTGCTTCCCACACATAGACTTTACTTGGGCCCAGGTACATTAACGGCCGGCCAAGTATATTTAGTGACACTATTCTTCTACTATTAACATTCTTTTACACTTATTTGTATCTGCCTAATATAACCAAACATACGCGATCGATTAAGTACTGGAAAATCTTCCCTCGTTTTGTTCTGTGTGAACCAGACCTGTCAGCACCCACACAGACAGTGTGACGTGCTTTGCAGACCCATGCATTTTTGGGACTTAAAAAATTCGTCCGGCCAGGGTTTCTAAATCTCCTAAAATGTTCGGGATGCAACTTTTGCTTTCGCTTTCTAAAGTGCATATGCATTTTTGCATTACTCTTTTATTAAAGACACTTTCCGCTTGCTTCAAAGCAGACAGCGTGCACAGCTGCGAGAGCGAGAGAAAAAGTAAATAATAGATTCTTTAATCGAAATGACTCAGAAAAACTTAACTATATCCTCAGAGAGGACAAAATGACTGGTCTAAACAGGCTGCAAAATATATGTACACCATTAGTAATTGTTAATCAACGCATTTGCCTTATTTAAATAATCTACAAGTTTTAACTATGATATTTTTAAAGATATTGTCTGTTTTTATTTCTTTTTCCTTCATTTATTTCTCATTTGCTGATTATTTTATTAATTTGATGATGTTAATATATTACATATGCATACCTAAAATGCTTTGGCATTCAAGTTTCCTTTGAACTTAGAGAGAAGCAGATTTTACCCTGTCAGTGGATGTACATGGCTCCTGAATAGCATAAAAAAGTAAGAGAAATTGTGGATGTCATTTTTATTTTAACCCATTGAAAAGGAACAGTGTATAAAACATTTAAGTGTCACAATAAAGAAAATAATTGTTAAAAAGTAAATTATGTTTTTTTCGTCACATATAGTTAACGTTTTATGTGATGTGGGTAAATGGTGTTTCAATCCGGTTACCACTGCAAGTATATTTCAAACCTGTGGGAAGCACTGATAAATGTGGGTCAGAGATGAGACCTTATTTTAGTGTCAATATTAAATTTTGTCTAAAAAAAACAAACAAATAAATAAATAAACTGAATTGAGAGAATTGAAGATTATTTATATTTTGGAGCTATACCTATATACTATATATTTTAGAGCTATATACATAATTTTCATATATTCAAATTGATATATTTATTTTTAAAGACTTTTTAATATTATTTAGATTAATGTATCATAGTAATTTTTTGATGAGAAAAAAAATCTACTCTATTGCAATGTAGGGGGAAAAATTAACACTT